>NC_046165.1:72125396-72150737 GCF_011064425.1 Rattus rattus
TTGCCCTTCTCAGTACCTCTCCAGAGCCCAGTCCTTGTTTCATTCTTTCCCCATTCTTGTTTTCTTCTCAGGCACTTTCTAGGTGACGATGGACATGCAGAGGACCCAATCCTTGCTTCTGCTCTTGGTGCTGACCCTGCTGGAGTTAGGGCTTGTACAGCCCTCCTATGGCCAAAACCTACTTTAATAAGGCATCTTAAACCCTTCCACCTTCCTTCTAGCCCACCACCCACCAGAAGTCGTGGAAAAGAAAGGTTGGTAGGAAATGGGGGTTGTGTGGACCTGTTTAGAAATAGTTCTTTGGAGCTATTCTAGTATTCATTGTCAGCAGTCCAGTCCTCTAGTAAAATACCAACATGAAACAGAGGCTGCAGTCCAGCCCACTCTGCAAGCACCACTCATGACTCAGCAGCAGTAGTTCAATCCAGAAGAAACCTCTAGGCTCCACCAACCAGCCCGAGTCCATGGAAGTGGCAAGATATCAGGAGAATTCTTTGGTGAGTTAGTCTCTACGAAGTCATGACAAGTGAAGGTCAGCAAGGAAATGTAAGATGAACCAATACAAGAGCTCCCTGCCACTGCCTGTGGGGTCGTATTTATATTCTTTCTAAATGTTACCTGTCCTCTCACGTGTGTGCTTCAGCAGAACATTCTCTCACCTCTGTCTGCTTCACCAAAGCATCCTTTCATTTGTCTGCCCCAGCATAACATCATGTGACATAACTGAGTTCCCAAGAAACCAGAAATTCCCACTTCAGAGTATAAAACATGTAGCTTTTTTTTTTTCAATAAATGCAGAAACTCTCCTGATCTACCCTCAGATGGTGTCAGTCTCCTTCCCTCCCCAACTCCACACTTTGGGACTCACTGGAGCTGGACTTTGGTACACCAAGTTCTACTCCCTTATTTGGTCACTTCTTCCTCCTAAGGGTGGCTACCACGGTCCAGCTATCAAAGTATTGAAGTCCAACAATGAAAACCCCTTCTGGTTCACCTAATTAACATGCCCAATTAAAATTAAACCTCTCACCCTAACACAGGGTCTCCCCATTTACCTTTACAAACTGCCATTTTCCCGTTTGCCATCTCTGTCTCCTCTTATCAGCAGTCCCTTGTCCCTCTGAGGAAAATAGCCCTTACCCGCTCTCCATTCCCCTTTTCTCTCCTCTCCTTTGTTCCCTTCCCTCTCTTCCTCTATTTCCTGTGTTTGTCCCTTATCCCTTCTGTCTGTCCCTCTGAGGTAAATAACTCTTCCTTGTGCTGCGAACTTGGTCTGAGAACTCAATCTTGGAGATCCTGAGCCAATACTTTTCCTCTCATACGTTATGATTCATAACAATAGCAAAGTTACAGTTATGAAGTAGCAACAAAAATAAGTTTATAGCTGGGGTCACCACAACATGAGGAGCTATCTTAAAGGGTCACAGCATTGGGAAGATTGAGGTGAGAACTACCTGTTTACAAGATCACCAAGTATACTTCCCCACAATGCCATCTCTCTAGTCCCCTGCCTTGTACTTCTTATACTTTTTGCCTGCTATTTGCCAAATAACCCGGGGACACACTTGTGAGGACTAGATGAGCCCCTGAGTGGATGTGTTTTGTTGATACGAGTCCAACCAGGTCAAGGAACCTAATGCCTCAGACTCAGGGAGTGACAATGCCTTCCCTGGACTAGGCTCAGAGCAATGGAAGGGGCTTTTCCTGGCCCGAGCTCGGATGTTGAAAGTTTGTGCAGAAAGTACCAACCCACAGCTGCTTCCTGGGTGACTGCAGCCTGAGACCATTCCCCTTCAGAGAGCCTCTTCCAAGATTAGCTAGCCCACGTCCTTCGTCCTTCTCCTTCTTTCTCTGTATAACGAGATGAGTTTCCAGTGGCTGCCAACGGGTCTCCATCAGAGCACACGGCCCATCTAACCCCGGGTTTCCTGTGCGCATGTCTGTCTTTTCTACTTCTCTGCCGCCCCATTCACGTCAATCCCAGAGCTGAGCGGGTCAATGGAGGATGACAGGAGACGGGTAGGATATTCGATATTCTCCATTATTAGAGCAGATTTATTTATTCTTCATGCTGTAGAACGAAGCGTCGCACAAACCACCTAAGCGGTGCAGACAAACGCCTGCTAGCTTTCTGTTCTCAGCCTTTCAATCTAGACTTTATCCAGCCTTCAGGAGGAATGGGAGACTCCGTAGTGGGTGCGAACTTCCGTCCGGTGTACACAAAGACGTGACGATGAATCTGAGACACAAGGCCGATCACTTAGACAGAAGGACAAGACTAGACTTTGGAGTGGGGTTTTTCTAGTTTGCTATAAAATACACTTATGAGAGAGACAGATCTCCCTCTGAATTCCCAGACAGCAAGCTCTCTGAACGCAGCCAAGTTTAAAGATTCAGAGGCTCGCAATTATTCTGACAGGCGTCGTGAGCCAAAGTCTGATTTCAGTAACACTGGCCTAGTCAGTGCATTGGAATGACAGCCAGTGCATTGGGATGACAGTCAGTGCATTGGGATGACAGCCAGTGCATTGGAATGACAGTCAGTGCATTGGAATGACAGCCAGTGCACTGGAATGACAGCCGGTGTTCAGAGAGCAGGAAAAGAGTTGACTTTAATAATGAACTCCATCCTCTCATAACCCAATACTTTCCAGTTCTACCCCTACTGTTCATAGTTTTTCAAGTATTTTTCCCCTCCCCCGTCAAATTCGGGATTAGGTCAAATAGGCACCATCCACCTGGTCAAGAGACAAGGACCTGACTGAGTGAGGAGGGACACTTCAGAGAAGGTTTTTACCAGTGGTGAAAGGAATAAGTTTAGTCAAAGTAAATGGAATAACATGTCAAGGCCTCAAGCAAAAAGGAGTCTAGGAAGGCCATAAAGAAGTGTCCATGCGTACCTGCCTGGGTGGTCTGTCTGTTCTGTTTTCTCTCTGTAACAAACTCCTCTCAGCTTTCTCCTAGCTGAAATACTTCTCACAAGGCAGAGGGGGCTGCCTGGGATCCGATGTCTCCACCAGGGAGCAAACACCCATTTGTGTGTCAATCTCCTGGGACTTGTGAGAAGGTCACCAGGAGTTGCTGGTCAAAAACACTTGAGGCTTACAGCGACAGAACTCTTCATCTGTAGCCACACTTTCCTTGTTAGTATTTGAAACAGTTGTGAAATTTTAGCTGTGGTTTGGTGAAATTTAAAAATTGGTTTTTCTAACCTAGCAGTTCACAGACCCAAGGACTGTTTGCTTTCTATGAAGTCCTTGCAAACCCTGAGAACACGGGTTAGGATCCGAGGCAGAGGCTTCTGGGGATCCCTTCAACAGCTGTGTCGGGAAGTCTAGATCACTATCTGAATATAGTAGAATAAAAATGAATGAATAAATAAAAACAGAACAGCAGAAGGAATATCAAAGACTTTGTAGATGGAGTTAATATCTTGACAGAATGTGATTAGGAAGTAGCTCAAACTTTACATCCAAAGGGAAACACCAGTCCCTCAACTCAGGAGCCATGGACTAAGAAGCTCTGGAAGAGAAAGTGGGGGTCAGGGGGTAGCTAAAAGAAATTTCCAGAAGTAATGGCCATCTCCACTTCCTGAACTATCTCAGTAGTTCCACATTTCTCCAGCTGTACAAGGGCATTGCTCCCCCATCCAGTTTAGTTTGTATCCTAATACGGCTGTATATGCAAGAGGCCTTTGGAACTGTTGCATTAGATTATAGTAGAGTTTGTAGATGTATTTGTAGAGAGTATGCCTCCACATTTAAAGTGGATTATCCCTTATTTGATGAACACTCGATTGGCTAGAAATGCCTGTGGTAGGATAACTCTGCACAAGATCCTGACAGAGCAACAGATTCCTCTCACACATGTTCTAGGACCTGCTGACTGATGCTCTCATATACTGCAGGGTAGACGCTTTGAAAGCCTATGGCTTGGGGTGGGGAAGTGGGTCTGTAGTAGAGTATTCTCCCAGTACCGGCAAGGCCCTGGGGTGCAATTCCCAGCACCACGAAAAAAGAAAAATCATCCCTCCCTTTCTTTTAAATTGGGAGAAGGTTTTGTTGCAGGTATGACACAGAGAACAGCCAGGAGAAGAAGAAAGAAGAAGAAGAAGAAGAAGAAGAAGAAGAAGAAGAAGAAGAAGAAGAAGAAGAAGAAGAAGAAGAAGAAGAAGAAGAAGAAGAAGAAGAAGAAGAAGAAGAAGAAGAAGAAGAAGGGGAGGAAGAGGAGGAGGAGGAGGAGGAGGAGGAAGAGGAGGAGGAGGAGTTGTCATAGTGAGAGCTAGAGAAACAGAGTATGGAAAAAATCATGCGGGCTATAAATTACTCCCTGTCCTAATTTATTCACCTCTCAGTAGGCCCTTTACTCTTTTCTATATCTGTTCCGTTACTACTTATATTTAAGTCTTCAGTAGCGTGTGCAAACTTGTTAGAAAGGGTTCTGGACATCTGTGCATTACAGTTGCTATTTTGTTTCCTCAGACTCAGGTGCTTACAAATGCCTCTCCCTGTCACTCAGAAGCTAGAGACCAGGAGGCTGCATGGAATGCAGCTGGAGCCAACCCCCAGGCTGCCAATCAGCACAGGATTCGTGATTAGTCATGGGATGGTCAGCAAGAGCTGGCATCCACAGGTATGAGTTGGAGGATTCTTTTTGTTATGTTTGGTTTTCTTACGATGGGGTTGCCCAGGCTGACTTGAAACTACCGAGCCTCCTGCTTCTGTTTCCTGCCTGATAAGATTGCCTCATCGGATTTTCAAAAACAAGCTCTAATATAAATGGAGGCATGCAGACATTCTCCTGCCAAGGGAAACTGGAGAGGAACTCCACCAGCACAGCTGAACTCCTAGCGGTCTTTGCTTTATTGACATAAAGCACACCCACTGTCTCGATTTATCTACAAATTGCACTTTTGCACACGTACTCTCACTTCTTGGTGACATCCTTGCTGAACTCCCTACAGAATAGGACCTGGCCGTTCATGGACTTTCCCCCGGAGAGCTTGTCAGTAGACAAGTTTTAGGGACAGATTTCTGGCTGTCTCTTGAAAACTCCCAACCATCCCTCTCTGGAGCCACCTCTCCCCAACACTTTGAAATTCCTTTGTGCCTGGTCCTCCTTCTTTGATGTTTGCAGACCTTGCCTGAGGCTACTCTCAGGGTGAACCAGAGTGTTCCACATGAGGAGATACAGAACAGGTTCACTAGGAAAATGTTCCTGACCCTGCCCTCCCCGCCACCACCCCTACAAGCCCAAAGCTCTGCACCCTACATTGTCATCCTTTTTTCCACTGCTGTGGACTCCTTGGGAGCTCCGAAAAGACACAGACTCTGCTTTTCAGATCTCCATACCTCTGTACACACCTCAATCAGCGACGTGGGCACTGATTGGGTAAGTTAAGATTGGTGTGTAGGAAACCTGATTGAAAGGTAGGAAATCATTGGAAAGAGATTGACTGAATTTTAGAATTAAGGATGAAAATTGTCCAAATTCATTGGCTCTCGAAGGTCTATCAGGCCCATATTCAGTCAGGGCTCATATAAGGTAAAAGATTCAACAGGGCCAGGCAGACTCAGTGTAAATGAGGGCAGACGCTGTTTAACCAGAAGTCTGACACTCCCGCAAAGCTAGTTTTATTTAGTCTTGGTATTTAGTTAGTTGAAACAATATTTCAGACCTTCTGTTTCTTCTCAACAAGCAGTTCTAAAAAACCACCATGCTTTTAAATAATATGGTCCCTAAGAAAAGACGTGAGAGTTTAGAAATGGTGTTGTAATTTCCCCTAGATTGGGGAGGAATGTTATGAGGAGGGCAAGACTGGAGCATCCCAATGGTGCAATCTGTGTGAAGTGCGGCCTGAGCCACAACTTACAACATCAGGAACCCAGAGTTGTCCTTGTTGGCGATATCTCTCAAGCAGTATATTTCTCTCAATGATCTTTAGTCTTTCCACTTTGAAGAGACGTCTGTTGGACACTTGATCTTTTGAGCATTGAGGAGTTAGCTTGAGCTTGTGAGAGAGGGGTGGGCTCCTTCCATCGCATAGAAGACTGTTGGGGAACCTTGCTACTAAAGTAGCATGACCGGATGGCTTTCTGAACTCCTTGCACAATGGGGGATTCCCTTTCTCAGCCAGGCTTCCCTGTCTCTGCCTTTGTCTGGAGAGTGTCCCTTGTCTGAAAAGTGACCTTGTACCTAGCCCCCTAAAAGGCTACATAACATAACACATCTCTTGTTCTGGCTTCCCACCTGCACAATAATGGGGTTCTGTACTATAACCAATCAGCCCTTCCTGCTTGCTTGATGCTATGACCAATTAGCCCTTTCCACCTGTACCCCTAAAAAGGTCCTTATACACTGTATCCCTGAAACAATAAATAGACTGTCTCCCTGCTGTGGTCCCTGGAAGCCCTTCTGTCCCTACTCACAGCCACCCAACCCTATTCTCTGCCTCCGTTCCCTTTCTCCCCTCAGGCTCCAAGGAGAACAGGGTTGGGGGGGTAAAGAAAGGGCATATAGGAGAGACTTAGAGATTTCAAAATGAATCCCATCTTCAGACAAGATCGGGCGTGTTCAGGGTGGTATGGCCGTAGACGAATACCATCTTCTTAGTGCAATTTTATCCTTGGCAGCACTCAGTCTGCAACATAGCTTTAATTTGCAATTACCTTTAGTCTCTAATCAGGGTTATCTTCTCTGGGAAACAAAATTAGGAGGACTAGAAATGTAAAGTGTAGTGCCGCTTACAGGGCAGTATCTTATCATCTACTTCTCTTCTCTTTTTTTTTTTTTCCTTGTGCCCAATTAGGTGGCCCCGGTGCCTGCTATGATGTCCTCTCTAAAAGCCTGGGACACGCTCCTACTCCTGCTGTGTCTGCAGTATAGCCTACCTGCACAAAGCACCTCCAGGAGGCAGTTCATGGAACAGCATCACCTAAGTTCAAATGAAGAGTTCAGTGCCTACAGCTTGACGTCCTCATGACAGAAAAAAGGCTCTGAGACCGCAGGCCCATTTATATGACATGGTACAAAGTTGAACATATATGCATTAGTAGCAACTGGAAAGATCTTTAAAATTTATATGTTTGGGCGCAGACCCCCATTAAGGTCCTCAGGTACCAGTGGGAGAACTTAAAAAAGTAGATATACAGAGAAACGGAGTTATGTTCAGTTCCACTGCAATGCTGATGGGTATGTCGACAGCATAAACATGAAGGTTCTAGAGCCCATCTTCATCTAGAAAGTCTCACCAGCTCTAGGTGGTTCTGAAAGAGCAGTGAGTAGTTCTCAAATGTCAACCTCCCTCACACACCTTCACTCCACCATTCTGCCACCCACCCCCACCCTTTTTCTTGTCCACCCCTGCTTACAACAGCAACTGTTACTTCTGCTTTGCAATTGTATGTCAGTGTTTTTTAATCACGTTGGTTCTCTGGTATTACAGTTGTACTTTTAGGTTCTCTGTCTAAAATATCGTTCCTCCCTTGTCGTTCTCCTGACTCAGCTCTCTGTTCCTGTGACAAAGTGTTTGAGAGAAAGCATTCAAGGGAGGCTTTATTTGCCTCCTAGTCTCTGGGCTGGCTTTCAGCCTGTAGTCTGCTGGCTCTGCTGTCCTGGGGAGGAGTGAGGCAGAGCATTATGGTAGGGAAATGTGAAAGAGCCTCACTCCATACAGGCTGGAAAGTAGGAAGAAAAGGAAGGGGAAGAGTGTGGAGACGAGATGGTGGCTTCAGTGACTTCCCTCCTCCAGCTGGGCCTCCAGATCCACTCAGCTATGAATTCATCCACAGTCAAAGTCATTACAACCGCCATGACCCGAGTGGCAGATAAGCCTTCAATACAGGAGCCCATGGGAGATCACTGGACAGCCAGACCATGGCAGCATCTTCTTGATTTATCCAAGATTTTTCTGATATCGCCTTTTATGTCTATCCAAACCAATGATCGTTCCACTCCATGACATGTACACACTGTATGTGTACAGTTTGTTTTGTGTGTTAGACAATGCAGTTACGTATTTCAGAAATTTCGCTCGTTCTTATACTTAGGCTCAAGGTATATTTTATGTATGTCCCTGCATACGTGTGATATACCTATGTACTGAGGTAAACACAAGTCTTGATCGGGACAATGGTTATAGTAGCACCTTTACTTCTAGCCAAATGGAAGGACAGGGCAGATTGCAGTAGATAACTGACCTATTGGATCAAATAACATGTAGGTCTCTGGCTCATTGACGATGCCTGCGTCGTCATGACACTGAGAACTGGGCGTAGGCCTGCGAGATTTAAGAAGAAACACATACACCGGTCACCTGTTTTCAGAGAGCACCCCCAAGGCTTTACTGAGATCTCCTTATATACCTGAGGCAAAAGCCTTGGAAAAACAACAAGACAGGTGAAAATCCCCAACCAGGAAAACAGGAGAACAGGAAATTTCTGTGTTGTGGAAAGTCCCGGGCCCAATCAGTGGCGTAAACAATTTCTTAAGAACAACAAGCTGAAAGGCTAAGCGAGGAGAAGGGTGCTATGGAAAGTCTCCGGGCCCAAATCAGCTGCCAGGGGTGTAAACAATTTCTTGCTATATCAGGCTAATAGGCTTAGCGAGGGGGAAGGGAAACACCCCAAGGTAGGGCCCAACAGCTCACAGCAGGTAGTCCAGGAAAGCTGTGGAATTTCTCCCCTCTTCTTATCCTTTGGCTTGGAATTGTAATTTTGTCTTTCATAAAACATACATGAAAAGTGTTCCAATCAGTTGCTCTCCCCGGCCGGAGAAGAATTCTAGCATAAAACAGATAATAAGGAAGATGGTTCTCATAAGGACACTTGCTGCCCAGAGGCCCAAGCTCAGTTCCCAGCACCCATATCAGGTGGCTTACAACCATCGGTGACCCCAGCTCCAGGGTATCCAGTGGTATTTGCACTCATGTGCAACACAGCCACATGCAGCCACACTCCTGCACAGAGTCAAAAACGATAAAAATAAATCTGAAAAACAAAACAAAAACCCAAAACCCCAAGACAGACATCAGGCTATAACCAATGTGGAAGCCATAAACACTGCCTGATTAAAAATAATCCTTCCTAGGATGTCGTGCACTAGTTTTATACCAACTTGACACAAGTCATCAGAGGGAAGAGAGCCTTTTTTCATAATCAGGCTGCATACAAGGCTTGGTTTTCTCTGTTAGTGATCACGAGGAGGGCCCCGCCCATTGTGGGTGGAGCCATCCCTGGACTGTTGGTCCTGAGTTCTATAAAGAAGCAAGCTGAGCAAGTCAGGAAGAGCAAGTCGAAAAGCAGGCCCCCTCCGTGACCTCTGCATCAGCTCCTGCTTCCAGGTTCCCGCCCTCTTTGAGTTCCTGTCCTGATTCCTTTCGATAATGATGTTTATGAAAGTGTAAGAAATAGAGCCTTCCCTCCCAGGTTGCTTTGGTTGTGGTGTTTTGATCTCCATTAGTCAGCCTCTAAGACAGAGGTCAAGATGGTTCCACAGAGGATACTGAGGTCTGAAGGAGACTATCCCCTGTTTATATTGAAACTTGGTCCCCACTTGGAGGTCTGCTTGTGGGGGTAATAAAACCTTTAGGCTGTGGAGCTTTTGTGGGAGGACATATACCATTAGAGCAATCTTGGAGAGTTTACAATCTCATCCAATTCCAGTTTGATCTCTCAGCTTCCTGTTGCAGCTACTCTACTTGCCATGCCTCCCTCATATTTATGGACTCTCTCCCTAGAACCATAAGCCACAATAAACTCCTTCTTCCGTAAGTCGCTTCTGGCTGTGCTTGTTTATTACAGTCAACAATAGGGAAGGGGTATGGCTCTCAGGCTTTGAGATCTCTGATCCCTGGAAACCACTCCAGAAGTAGAAGAGGGAAACTAATGACACAAAATTGTCTCTGACTTCCGTACCATGTCATACCATGCACACGCCACACTCACACATACACATCACATAGAGACACACACAACAACAATAATATGCCATAGTTGTTTTAACATTTTTTTCTGTTATGCGTATGTGTGTATGCAGGTAGACGCATATGTGTGAGGGTGCCTGTGGAGGTGTTATACCCCAGAAGCTAGAGTTACCGATGGTTGTGAGCCATCTAACGTGGGTGTTGGGAACCAAACTCATGTCCTCTCCAAGAGCAACTGCTCCTAACCACTGACACATCTCTCTAGCTACCCCCCAAGCCAAAAACTCCAAAACATTTCTTCTGTAAACCATATATGAACAGTTAGCATCTACTGATTCATTAGGACATTTGTCTTTAGGACCTGGGAAGATGGGTTACTTGGTAAAGTGCCCAACATACAAGCATGAAGGCCTGACTTTAGATTCCGCAGGGCCTGAAAGTTTGTGGTTTGGAATTCAAGAGGGAGTCTGGGGGTACACTAGGTAAGAGACTCATTAGAAGAGTTCCTGACACCATGGCAGACAGCAGCATGGCAAGGGCTAGGAAGGGAGTTCACACCCATATGGCAGAGTGAGGGGGTCATTTCTTAGGGTCTCAGAGAAAGGGGTTGGTTTCCTGTAGATAGGCTGTCTCTGATTTCCTGAGAGATGGCAGGGGAGGGGAGGAAGCCTTGCACAGACAGGAATCAATGGATGTGAGGGAGGAGGAGGGCTTCATCTGGTTTATTGTATCTGTGGTGGTTTGAATAGGCTTAGCCCCCATAGACTGTATTTCAATGCTTGGCCCATGAGGGTTGGCACCGTTAAAAGATGTGGCTTTGTTGGAGTAGGTGCAGCCTTGTTGGAAGAAGTGTATCACTGTGGGGAAAGGATTCCAGGTCTCCTATGCTCAAGCAATGCCCAGAGTGGAACAAAGTCTCCTTCTGCGGCCTTGGGACCAAGAGGTAGAGCTCTCGCTCCTTCTCCAGCACTACATCTGCCTGCATGCTGCCATGCCTGCAATTATGATGACAATGGACTGAGCCTCTGAAACTGTAAGCCAGTCCTTCTGTCTTAGACCTCATTGCTGTGAAGAGACACCATGGCCACGGCAACTCTTAAAAAGGAACACATTTGTGAGTAGCTTACAGTTTTACAAACCACACAGACACCAAGCTCAGTCAGACAGGGATAATTTATTGAGCATTTTATCCCAGGACTGAATGACCAGGGCTGCAAACCAGACTCAGGAGTTGATTATGACCCTACCCAGAATCCTACAGAGCTTTTAAGCCTAAAATCCACCAACATGTGTGCCAAATTATTCCACCAATCAGGATTTAGGGATAGGGGGACTTCCTTAGGAATGTGTCTTTGTTATACACTTATCCTGCTCCCATTGGTTGGGGTATTCAACTGTGGCGGGTGACTTGACTTGCCCAGCATCCATACCCCAACCTGCCAACCAGGATGTCAGGTACCCATGTACATGTGTCTTTCTGCCAAGTGGGATGTCACTTCCCAGGGAGGTCTTTGGTCCCAGCTTATTGTGGCTATCTACACAAAGTAGTTCTAACTGACCTCCATTGTGATTGTTTTCCAAGAACGCCAAAGCGTAAGAAGGACATAACAAAACACACAATCAACTTGGGCATGAGAAAGTTTCCTTGTAACAGTAATAACAACATAAAATGGCTGGCTAGCCAGGCAGGAGTTATCCAGGCCTTAACAATCTCTTGGGTGTGATTGAGCTGTTTTTACTATTTATTAATGTGATGTGTTAGAAAGGGGGGGAAGATGGCGAGGGAGAGGGAGAGGGAGAGGGGGAGGGAGAAGGAGAAGGAGAAGGAGGAGTCTGTTACTCTAGAGTACCATGACTAATACACTTTCCCCTAATTTTTGATTAAACGGTTTAAACAAAGAAAGAAGAGCTTACTACTCCACAACTTTGGGCAGCTAAATATGTTTAGGACCAGCCTTGAACATATCTGACCTTCTCAGACCAGTCAGCTGTAAGGGGTCCCTGCTTGTGGGAGAGAAGGGCAAGAGCCTCAGATCAGGGAGGTGATGGAGAAGCTGGACGCGGGACATCTTTGCTATCTCTGCTCTCCATCAATGGCACCTTTTCTTATCTCTCAGTCTGGCATATGATTTGTGTCTTTTCTGTCCTTCCTTTCTTCCTTCCTTCCTTCCTTCCTTCCTTCCTTCCTTCCTTCCTTCCATTGTTCTCACTGCCTTCTCTTTACCTAAAACTTTTTCCTTTCCTGGTATATATGGCCTTGGTCACTCAGCCTCTGAGGACAGAGACAGGTCTAGAGTATCTGAGGGCGTATCTTCCCCCCTCAGTCTATCTTCACTCTTTCTTTTCTTTTTCCTTGCCTCTACCACTTCTCTCTAGAGACATCTCTCTTCTCTACTTCCCACCTAACACTAACTACTGATGCCATCGTGACTCCTCACTGCCTTTCTCTCTCTCTCCCAGGCAGAGTCACAGTAACCAAGAGCTTTCCTTTTCCGAGCTGTTGGAAATAAGTTCACACTCAAAAAAGAAAGTGCCACCAATGCAATACAATACTCTCCACAGGGCAAACTTTTCTGTAGGAGGGCGAGCTACTCACTGATGTGGAAGAACCAACCCACAGAGTATGCCCTTTCCCTCCTGGCTGAGCTCCAGTGTCTGTCTTTCATGGTTGCTTAGTTTTAAAATCGTTGGCACAAAAGGATGGAGGAAAGCAAGAATGGGCAAGCATCTGGAGAGCCGGAGCGCATCAGCTCACACAGCTTAAACTCTGTATAAACCAAAGTTGTACCAGGTAGGGGATATTAAAAGTTTTACATTCCTTGTCATAAACAAAAGCTTTACAGTGTTGACAGAAAGACTACTAGTTAGTGTTCCGCACAGACTGAGAAAAGTTGCTCCTGAGGGAGTGACTGTGTTGTAGCAAATGCTTACCCTGGTTTCAAGCTCAACAGTGACTTTTATTGGAAACGGTTCTCAAGCCTTGGGGATGAAGCCTTAAACACCAGTTTAAAAGGAAAACATCACCTCAACACTACAGCAACCTCGTCCGTCTCTCCTGAACTTCCAAGCACCTTTTCTGAAGGAAGAAAGGTTACTGGAGCTAAAACAAAACAAAACAAAAAACCTTAACCAGTGATCTTACCCCTGATGAGAAGAGCTGGACACAAAACACAACATGAGAAAACAAACAAACAAACAAAAGCCAAAACAGGAAAACATGCCTCCTCCTCCAAAAATTTCTAACACATAGTAACCTCTATGGAGAACAACTTAGATGGAAAACCAGAACCCCTCCTCAAACAAAAAGAACAACTTAAAATATATTCAAACAAAACACAAACTCCTGAATGAATTTTTTCATCCCAACATGATGTTTCTATTAATTATTTGGGAACTTCATAAAATGCACCTGAATCACACTTTTCTACTCCTTTCCAGGTCCACCCTCCTCTTTTGGACCACCCTATCCCAACCCCTCCCACCCCCAAAATAAATCCCAATTTATGTCGCTCATATACTCATTGGAGACTGGTCAAACTCTCAGTGGCCAGCCTCTTAGAGACAGCTGAGTCCTTCCTCATCCCCAACCAGAAGCCATTAACTTTCCGACATCTTTAAAGGACTCTCTTCCATAGTTTCATGGCTGGATTGTTTCTTTTTGAAGGAGTAGGGTGTCACAGAATCCTTCAATAGCTCTCCTTCTCAGTTATGAATCGGAAGTCATCAACACCACTGCAAAAGATGCCTCCCTGCTGATAGTAACTGGCAGCATAGATCACAGACATTAACATGGTTGCCATTGGCAACACAGACTGCAGGTATCAACGTGGTTTCAGGTGGCAGCACAGATCACAAACATCAGCGTGGTGTCTGGCAGCAACATAGATCACAGACATCAGCTTTGGCTGGGGTATGGACATCAATGTGGTGTTTGGCAGCAGCACTAATTATAGAAGTCTTACAAGGAGGCTTAACCCCGAATGAACCATTCTTCATCTCAGATATCTCGCTGCTCAAACTCAGGATGATTGTGAAGTTAAGCAATGCGTCTCAGGACAGGACCTGCAAGAGCTCCGTGCTGCTGGTGGGGGCCTCCCTGCTGGAACCCTGGGTACCATCATGCCGTTCGCAGCTGACAGGCAGCCCGGAAGCCTTGTGCTCTCCTCCCCTTAACAGGGTAAGCATTGTGAGCAGTGGCACATGAGGCAAGCCGGTTGTGACCTGAGTCACCTGGTGGCTCCTTTGTCTACTTAGACTGTGCTCCTAGTTCAGCTTCTCTCTGCTTCACGGGTGTGGCTCACTCCGCCATCTTTTTTTCCATCTAGTGTTACACAGTCAGGGTGATTGTGTGGTTGGGGACCATGTGCAGGGGTAGGACCTGAATGCTGCTGGACATCATCCTGCCTTTGGCGGGGGCCGGGGCATGACCACCACGTTTGCAACTCATGAGCAGAGCGATGCGTGCCCTGTGCTTTTCCTCCCCAACAGTGCGGCACCCAGCATGAGCAATAGGAATGGCCTCAGCCAGTGCCTCAGGATGAGCTTCGGGCTGAGTCAGGGGTAAGGTAAGGTCCTAGCCATGTAAACCACCTCTACTCCACAAGGACACGCTCCTTTCCCTTGAATGAATTCCAAGAGAATACAAATATGGGAATAACATAAGAACGTCAAATTCAGGGCAGGAAAATATATTTCAGTAAAGAGACAAAAATACTGAACAAAGCTCAAACTGAACGATTGTGAAAAGAAAATACTAAGTAAGTGAAAAGAAAACACTAATTAAGTCAAAGAGTGTTTCAGTGGGGTGAAGGAGAGGCAGAGGAACTTAGACCCATCACCATCTGGGGGCCTTAATCGGATTCATTTTCTCTACTAGTTAAAGATTTACAAAACAGGGGGAAATCCCCAGTACAATAGGTAAGAAGAGTGAAGTTTTCAGACAGAGAAGATAAGACTCTAGGTAAAGAAAGGCTTTTATTAGGGGTGAGGAAGATGTGTGAGCCCACACAGCAAAGCACACAGAACAAAAGACCTATTGCAAAGCAGATGGGGCTTTTAGGAATCTGAAATTCCAGGCTCTTCTCAAGGACTCGGGGTTTTATGGGACTTAAGGGGCCTGCCTTCGGTAATTTAGGGTTGATCAGTTTGAAGAAAGGACAAGCTGGCTGACAGGCATGAAACTCAGGGGTAAACATGTTGTGATCAGGCTTTCTCAGGGGCCCCACGGGTGGGAGAAAGTCTTCCCGGCTTTTCTTTTCTGTTGTATAGTTTAATGTATTTTAATAGCAAACTTACAGGATCAGCACAGAAGACAGACAACATTAAAGACCTGTCCTTGCATGTGGAGAACTCTGTTAGAACAGCATAGTGAACGGATGGAATCTACTGTATGACAAGATGCTACACACACCATTTAGTTGCTGTCAATAGGAAATTTACTTATTTTTAAAAAATCCAAATGCTGGCATTGTCCAGAAAATTTTTAACAGGTTTATTTATATTTGTTATAAAGTTGAACTGTTGAAATGAGATCACTGAAACATTTTGCTTGCATTAATGCTTTACATCTTGCATTTATATTAAAAACTCCACCCAAATGAACGTGGAGAAACTGCCAATACCTGATTCATTTCCATTCCCAATCATAGACTCAGGTACCTTTGACCCCATGGAAAAAATATCTAACATTCAGAACTGCGATAACAGGAAGAAGAGGGAAAAATGTTTTTGCGAATGAAATGTTTCCCCTCATAGTGCACTCTTAAGCATGTTCTCTGCGTATGCAGCGTGCTAGCTGGATGTCTTTGGGCATAATTGTTAGACTTTTGGCATGGAGAGCACCCAGGTTGGCATCTTCAAAAAAGCCAACCAGATAGGCCTTCCTTACGTCCTGCAAAGCACCAGTAGCTGCACTCTGGAAGCGCAGATCTGTTTGAAGTCCTGAGCAATTCTTCGCACCAGACGCTGAAAGGGAAGTTTGCGAATCAGAAGTTCAGTGGGCAACTGATAGCATCTGATTTCACAGAGTGCCACAGTTACAGGCCTGGAACGATGAGGGTTCTTCATTCCTCCAGGAGAGGGCGCACTCTTAAGAGCGGCTTTTGTAGCCAGTTGTTTCCTGGGTGCTTTACCTTAACCTGTGGATTGGCGGGCAGTCTGCCTTGAACGAGCCATGATATGGACATCTCCTTACTGACACCCATTCTCCTTTGGCTGGAGCTCAGCAAGCGAGAGGCGGCAAAGACTGAGAACACCGCAGCTTTTCTTGTAGGCTGTTCGGCTTTGTCTCACTTCAGCGGGATGGGGATGAAGTCAGCCATCTTGGAAGTTCACCACCTTTATTATCTAGTCATGGCCCCTCTTCCTCTCTGTCTACCAGAAATCTAACTCAGACTCCCTCAGGCAGACAGGGAAGGTAGGGCAGGCTGCCTAAGATGTTGGATCCTTACGATGATGGCTTCTTGTTCTCAGAGTCTACTCTGAGGAGAGATTGTGAGAAGGAACGGGGCAGGTATCTAAACAGGACTACTAGGGGAATCGTCCTGTAAAACATCTAACTCAGAGCAGTTAGGGAACTGCCAGCTCTAGTCCCCTCCCATCCTAAGGGGGCTGTTTTTAAGAAAGCTGTTACCTTTCTGTTACATATGGACCAATCTTCTGTTTTTCCTATGTGTTCCATTCTTATCTGCTCCATAGAATGAGCCTAATGGCCCGCTAGCACCAACACCCCTGTTACAGCAAAGTCTCAGCAATTAAACGAACCATATGCAAAATAGTCTATCAAGACCTGAAGACAGCGGCTGGAGAGATGGCTCAGTGGTTAAGAGCACTGATTGCTCCTCCGGAGGTCTTGATTTCAAATCCCAGCAACCACATGATGGCTCACAACCATCTGCAATGAGATCTGATGCTCTTTTCTGGTGTGTTTATATAAAATAAATAAATCTTTTAAAAAAAGACTTGAAGACAGAGTAAAGGAATTGAACCATTTTGTCAGGCTAAATGACGTACACTGAAAAAGCCACTGTGACGTCGCGGTTGGCCTCATGATCCTCCTGCCTTTCCTTCAGCACATCCCACCTGCATGAGTGCAAATGCTTCACCACAACCACAGCCCTTCTGAAATGTGTGAACCGAACACACAGACGCTCTGGGACAACATGAACTGTGGGACTAGTCGGAAATGATTTCCACACCAAAAGCATAGAAAATACTTTCTGTGAATGCATAGAAGAAAATTTCCCAAAGCTAGGGAAAGATATGCCCATCCAGATAGAAGAAACACACAGAACACCAAATACAACCAGAAAATAAAATCCCCATATCATGTCATGGTTGAAACACTGAATATTCAGAATGAAGAAAGTGTATGGAAAGCCTCAGAGAGAAAAACAAAATCACATCTACTGGCAATTAAGGAAAAGACTCAGAGTTGTCCAAGGTGCTAAGGACAGGTGAAGATCAGGTGCTCAGTTTTGAATGGATCACCTATATCATCCTCTCCAAGGCTCAGAAAACATCAAGAAGTGTGGCAGGGTATAACAGCTGGATGATGATGACAGTGATGATGACGATGATGACTATGATGACAATGATGACGATGACTATGATGATGATGATAGTGGTGGTGGATGTGATGATGATGATAGTGGCCATGATATCCTGTCTCACAGACACAATGAGGTCATGGCATGCCTGAACTCACAACATCTGTGGCTGCCTGCCAGGAACTGCACAAGACGGAGTCCATAAATATTCAGTCACAGATAGAGGAGAGAGGCTCATGAAACCTCTCCCAGGAGAGCTAATTGTAGGTGACAGCTCCTGAAGAAGTCATTATCTCCAGTGATGTAGCCTTTGTGGGTTACCCATGCTGCAGCGGAAAGCATTACGGCCGCGCCCACAAGACCAGTCCTGTTGAAACCCTGTAGGTCACAAAGTACAAACCAAACCAAACCTAAACTAAACCCGGGCAAACGCCTGGTGGCAGGAAGGGGAAAGGGCTGGACTGGGAGGAGGATAGGAGAGAGGGGCTATTGAGGTGACTCAACAGATAAAGGAACCTGACTCCAAGGCTGATCCTGGAATCCATTCTGTAGAAAGGGAAAACCAGATCTTACAAATTGTCCTCTGATCCCCACAAGGTACCATGACACAAGTTTGTGCATGTGTGTGCGTGCGTGTGTGTGCGCGTGCGAGTGCCCATGCATTCACACATGCGCGCGTGTGAGCGCCCATCTGAAAACATATGCACTAAATACATATAAACAAACAAAATATAAATTAAAAAATGCAAAATCACATGTGGCAGCCTCCCCATGGCCTTTGGTGGTTACATGGACCACAGACATCAACTCAGACCCCTCCTTCTGCAGGGCCATGAACCTGACCAGGCCTGATTATTTAAAAAGAGAGGAGGCGTGAGTGTGATCGAGTGTTAGCGTCTGGGTATGTTTATGGCGCTGTCAAAGAAGAAACGAACTGTAAAAGCTGTTTGTGGAGCAGACCATGCCCTTGATGACCTCCACACACTTGGCTGAGACACACACAGCCCTGTGCCATGGGGAAGACACCAGAGGCACAGGTGCCGCTAAGACAAGCAGGTGAGTGGTGGAGAGACGGAAGAGAGAGAAACAGAAAGATGTGTTCACAAGGAAGGGAGGCTGACTGCAGGGTAGTGAAGAGGAGTCTGGGTGCGTAGCCTGTGGTACTCTCTGAGGACATGGTGAGATCCTGGCCTGGGCTACCACTGAGCACCATGTCTGGGTTCATGGCCCTGCAGAAGGAGGGGTCTGTGTTGATGTCTGTGGCCCATGTAACCACCACCAAAGGCCATGTGGAGGCTGCCACCTGCGACGGCGTTGATGTCCAAGGGCTATGCAAAGCTGGTGTCCTCACTTGTGCAGTGTGGGGACAGCTCGGCCCTCACCAGCTGCAGTAGGAAGCAGCTTCCCCCTACCTTACTGGAGAAGCACAGTACAACTGGCCCTGGTTTGGGGGATTGCGGGTGAGCTGGGCCCCAAGGGTATGAGTACAGGAGAACTGGCTGTGCTCATGGGCCATCTGGTGGTATGGGCATGGGAAAGATGCCTCCCCACCCCCACCCTGGCCACATGGAGCAGAGGAGAAGACTGGCCCCGCCCTTTGCCAACTGTAACATTCGGGAGAGCGCCCTAAACCCTGCTTAGGCAGGACAGTAGAGCTGGCCAAGGAGGTGTGAGCAGAGGAGAGCTATGAGGCTGACCAACTCAGCTGCGACCCAGCCCCTGATCCAGGGGTGTGAGTGGGCTCAGTCCAACGTCCACCCCATCGATGACCTGCTGGAGCAGAACCAAAGCTGCCGGTCTCTGTGACCCAGGGCAACAGCAGGATGTCTGAGAGGAGTCCCAGTGAGGATCCACTCTTGATAGTGGAGCAGAAGCCAGAGGCATCAAACGGGACCAATGACTCACTGCGATAAACATCTGCAGATGAAGCTGTCTCGGCAGAAGGGTGTGCTGTGCTGTGTTACACACTGTTACACACACTGTGAGATTTTGTTTTTCTTTTCAGGGAAAGGTGCAAAGGCAGAGGGTAGATATGGAGGGATGAATGTGTTGTGTTAGAATCGTGGCTCACATCCGGACAGACCACACCAGGCAGTGCAGTTCCACATGAGAGAGGTTTATTGTGTGGGAAGGGAACTAAATGGGTGACAGAAAGGAGGAAGAGAGAGAGAAGAAAGGGCAAAGGTCAGGAAGGCTCTGCCGTTTATTTAGGCAGTGACCTAACCGCTTGTAGTTAAAGGTAGGAGCTAAACCAAATGGACTCTGGGAATGTATGGCCATTGCCATGGCAACAGATGCACGGGTCCCTGTGGCCTATGGTGACATCATCATCATCACTGGGCTTGGAGGGGATCTGTAACCAACTATCAGGCCAGTTCCTGATACCAACAGAACGGATGAGTGGGATAGGTGTGCATGATGGGAAATTCTCAAAGAATCAATAAAAAGTTTGTCTTTTAAAGCTCTTTTTAAAGATGCACGTGGGGTC
Source organism: Rattus rattus (assembly GCF_011064425.1). NCBI lineage: Eukaryota > Metazoa > Chordata > Mammalia > Rodentia > Muridae > Rattus > Rattus rattus. The sequence continues at coordinate 72,145,354 of NC_046165.1, forward strand.
GGGGAAGTATATGAATGTAATTGCAGGGGCCCAAAGAGGCCAAAAGCATCCGATTCCCCCTGGAGATGCAGTTACAGGAGGTCGTAAGCTACCTGAGACAGGTGCTGGGACCCGAACTCAGAGTCTTTGCAGAAGCAGTAGACATTCCTGTCCATGAAACAATTTGTTCAGCCTTTTTTTTTTTTTTTTTTTTTTTTTTTTTTTGGAGCTGGGGACCCAACCCAGGGCCTTGGGCTTGCTAGGCAAGCGCTCTACCACTGAGCTAAATCCCCAACCCCTTCTTCAGCCTCTTTAAAACATTTAAAGCACATTTTCTGTTTTGTCGTTGTTGTCTATTTTTCTGTTTGGGACACTGCTCCTTATCACCCGGGCTGGTCCTTGTCAGCATCCTTTAGTGCTAGGGTGACAGGAGCGGACCACCGTGCCTAGCCATATATCAACATTTGAGTAACTATAACGGCAAATATTGTGGTTCCTTCTCTTCCTTCCGTGACCAAAACCCCAGGCAGAATCAGATTGATAGAGGGAAGGGTTTACTCTGGCTCACAACTTAACCCTGTCATGGTCAGGGAGGCACAGCGACAGCGGTGTGTGAACTATATTTATCTCAGTCAGGAAGTAAGAGCAACCAGAGGCAGAGCCCTGTACACGCCTCAAGGCCCACGTGCAGTGACCCACTCCACCTCGCAAGGTCCCACCTCCTACAGCTTCCACGAGTTTCCCAAACGGTTGTACCACCTGGGGCCTACTTACTCAAACACTCAAGCGTGTGGGGGATCTTGTAAAACTCCGACGGCAGTGGTTACACCGCAGGGCGACATCCCTGTGGATATTCGTCAAAGTAGGTATGGTGGTGCGGGCCTGCACCCCAGCTCTACTGAACAAGATGCAGGAGGATACCGAGTTGGAGGCAGGCCTGGGCATGTGTCAAGACACCATGTGAAAACCTGACTGAGTAAAAGTGTACTATGTAACCGTGCTAATCTGGGGAAACAGTGCAGGGTTGCTTAGAAAGAAGTAAGGTCAGAGGCAGGAAGTCCAAGTGGAGGCCTTCAGGGCGATGAGGTACAGCAATCGTGTGTCTCACACCAGTCGGGAGGAGAGAACAGACTCGAAGGCACGCACCCTACCTTTTCTCGTCTTCTTCATGCTTTTGGGTCTGTTCACACACAGTTCTCACTGCCAAGGTCTTACCTCTCTGCTGCCTCACTAGTCAGTCCTCAAACACAGCTCAACTTGGGTGGGTGCCTTTCAATAGCTCTTGTTCCCTTTAGTGCAAACCACACTGTGAATGCTGTTCACACTTATTTATAGCAGGCTTATTTACCCACTGTCTTTCAAAAGACTATAAGCTTCTAAATATGAAGTAGCCTAGTGTCTGGCCCCATAGACGTATACACAAACAAATGGTTTATTCAAGTGTCCTTTCAGTAACTCACCTTTCCAAGTATGTGACAACTATTATACAAATATACAATGTATATATATACATATATGTATATATATACATATATATATATATTGTTTTTTTTTGTTAAGAGACTGAAATCACAGGGCTTCAAAAACGCAAGCTCCAGTCAAACACAAAGTGCTAAGCCCACAGCAAGTGGTCAGGCGCTTAAAACTCTGAGCTTTGAGCCTACTCATTTCTTGAGTTGAGTTTATTCTCCCTTTTCACTGACATGGAAACGTTTAAAGAGCTTCCTTGGAGGAGGAGAGTCTTAGTCCACTACACTTCTGCAAAATCTTCTCTGGTTTCTCTTTCATGGTTTAAGAATAAATCTTGCCCTGCCCCACCTAGGCAGCTGTGCCTGGCCTGAAGCAGTGAGGCAAACAAAGCTTTCTGAGCCTGGGACTCATCAACTGCCCCTGTCACAGTAGCAGCCCAGCAGGAACACCTGGTAAGAGAGGTCCTTCAGGGCCCTGGCCAGGCAGTGGGGTTGGCTGGGAAATGCTGGCTGGAGAGGGCAGGTAACATAGAGGGGATTAGAGGTGGAAGCTGTGGGGGTCCCTGCAGGTATCACACAGGGACTAGAACCCCAGGAAGAGATAAGAATGAAACCCAGGTACAAATTTACTTCAATCAACCTGGATCGGACTTCAGGGAGTGTAATAACAGGTGGTTTATTGCCAGTGTATTTAGTTCTTTCTCTGAATCCTTCAACAGGGGTCCCGTTCTCAGTTCCTAGGTTTGCTGCTGGCATTCGCCTATGTATTTGCATTATTCTGCCTGTGTCTCTCAGGAGAGATCTACATCCTGTTCCTGTCTGCCTGCACTTCTTTGCTTCATCCATCTTATCTAGTTTGGTTACTGTATATGTACGGGCCACATGTGGGGCAGGCTCTGAATGGGTGTTCCTTCTGCCTCTGTTCTAAACTTTGCCTCACTATTCCCTCCCAAGGGTATTCTTGTTCCCCTTTTAAAGAAGGAGTGAAGCCTTCACATTTTGGTCATCTTTCTTGAGTTCATGTGTCCTGTACATCTAGGGTAATTCGAGCATTTGGGCTAATAAACACATATCAATGAGTGCATACCACGTGTGTTTTTCTGTGATTGGATTACTTCACTCAGGATGATATTTTCCAGTTCCATCCATTTGCCTATGAATTTCATAAAGTCATTGTTTTTGATAGCAGAGTAATATTCCACTGTGTAGATGTACCACATTTTCTGTATCCATTCCTCTGTTGAAGGACATATGGGTTCTTTCCAGCTTCTGGCTATTATAAATAAGGCTGCTATGACCATATTGGAGCATGTGTCTTTGTTGTATGTTGGAGCATCTTTTGGGTATATGTCCAAGAAAGGTATAGCTGGGTCCTCAGATATAATTTGGGGGAAAAGTTTCCTGCTGTAGTTCAATCTCTGGTGCACAAGGAACTGTATAACATTGAAACTCAACTCATGGTAGTATCATTTCTTCCAGGAGGATGGGTTCTAAAGACAGGTACCTATACAAGCTTAAGGGCCAAAGGGTCTAGCCTGGTCTCAGTCATACAGAGAGCATAGAGGTCATTTGTGCCATTAGCCACCTCTGGTCCTTGTTGTGGGAGCTTGGGGAGCCTCAGACTATAAGAGTCATTTACATTAGGAGGAGCCTTCAGTCCTGGTTGCAGGAGCTTGATATGGCTGGCCCAAAAGATGCCACCGATCACCAGGCGGTTAATCACCTCCCATTCTCAGCTTTCAGGATGGAAGGACAGGTTTTGTGTGCTTAACATTCCTGGTTTCTGTGAAGATCTGTGGATGCACGGATGTTCGTGCTATGTTCCCAGCAGGAAGAACTGCGTGTATGAATATAGGTCAAAGACGGTGAGATTCGACAATCAGGGCGGCCTGCTCATCTCCTGTACTCCTCACCGGACTTCACATTTTTCATAGAATTATGAGACTGGCTTTCTTCTTTTCAAAAGAGCTATGAAATCATCAAAGGAAGAGAGAAAAAAACCAAAGTAGTCATGATGGATAGGTTTGCTCTTACTGCTTCTTCTGTGACCACATTCTTTCTTCTTTCTAGGCAAAAACCATGGCGGTAGACCTTCCCAGGTGCCTTCCTCTCCTATTGCTGCTGGGGCTGTGGGAGCCCATGGGTCTGCTTTGCACTCAGCCTAAGGGTCTGTCCAAGGCGCGCTGGTTTGAAATTCAGCACATATGGGCTAGTCCTCAGCAGTGCAATGCAGCCATGCATGGTGTCAACAACTATACCCGATACTGTAAGCAGAAGAACACCTTTCTGCATGAATCTTTCCAGAATGTGGCTGCTACCTGCAGTTTGCCCAACATCACGTGCAAGAACGGCCGGAAGAACTGCCACGAGAGTGCGAAGCCTGTCAAAATGACTGACTGCTCACACACGGGGCAAGCCTATCCTAACTGCCGCTACAGTGGTGATGTCCAATACAAACTCTTCGTTGTGGCCTGTGAACACCCAAAGAAGGACGACCCTCCCTACCAACTGGTTCCTGTGCACTTAGATAAGGTTGTGTAAGGCTTAGGGTCTTCCCTGATGTTGGCATAGGCTCTCTTGCAGTTTATCCCTCTTTGCCTTTTGTTCCCACAGAAAAGGAAAAGGGTTGGAAAGATTAAGGTGCCTAAGCTATCCAAATGGAGGGTTTTCTTGTTTTGTTTTGTTTTTTAAAAAAAGGGAGTGCATGAGTAAATGAGCACTTACTTAGTGCACAGAGGTCCCTAGTTTCAATCTCCACCCCACCACCACCACCAAGAAAGAAACAAAGAAAGAAACAAGGAAAGGAGGAAGGAAGGAAGGAAGGAAGGAAGGAAGGAAGGAAGAAGAAAGAGGGTTACCTTTGCTGAAGGAGGAATAGAAGAAAAGCATAACGAAGGTCCAAGCTTCTGAACACTTTATCCTGCAATTTTTTTTGCATCAAGCTTTATTGTACTATGCTCATAGAATTAAAAAAAAAATCTTCTTTTTAATATAATGAGTGTGAATTTTGCCAGGTTATTTGTTGTGTGTGTTTTGACAGAGAGCCCTGGCTGCTCCTCAAGAAGACCTAGGTCTGATTCCCAGCTCCCACAACCACCGGGAACTCTAGCTCTGAAGGATCTGCCAACCTTTTCTGGCCTCCAAGAGTACCACACATTTCCATGGCGCACAGACATTCATGCAGGCCAAGCACCATGCACATAAAATAAAGCTCAAAAATATTATTTTATTTCATCGATTTATGTGCTAATTTTTGTTACCCCTTTCTGTTTTTCTGGGTTTAATTTGATCCCTTCCCATTCTCCCTTCTCTTAGGACAGGATCCCATGTACCTCAGGGTGACCTAGAACTCACTATGGAGTTGAAGCTGAGTTTGAATTCCTAATCCTTGACTCCTTCACAAGTGCTGGGATTGCAGGTGCCTCGTTCACTTGCCTACCACTTGCCCACCGTATTTTTTCCTGGCTCTGGAAAGAACATAACTAGACTTAGTCAAGAGCACTTACCTTGCTTGTGCTGAAATTAGAAGTGAGCTCAACAGGTATTGTTAATCCTGACATTTGCTAGAAAAAACAACTCTGTCATTTGTTGCTAAATTTGAAGCAAGCTTTATTATATACTAAATACTGACCAAGAGACAAACTTTGGTCAGAACCATTCCCTGGAATTTCCAAGCTGGATTGGCCTTGAGCCAGGTGTTTCTGGGCTGGGGGTGGGGGTTGGTATAAGGACAAACCTATAGGCTTTCTCCGTGCTCCCCACAGTGATTCTTCACGGAAGAGACAGCCTTTGGTTCCAAACTGTTTATTGATTGCTCATTGTGGAAAATGGGTACACACCACCTCCTCAGGGTGGACCAGAGATTCAGTACCTTTTGTAGGAAGGGATGTCCAAGAAGGGGCGTTTATTGGCTAAACCCTCAGGGCTCATCTACCT
>NC_046165.1:72150793-72167176 GCF_011064425.1 Rattus rattus
TGGTCAAGTGGCAGGGACCTGGTGAAGCTCCTACCCCGTCCCTGGAATGAGGTTCTGAGGCTTCCAACCCCTCAACCTTACCAAGTTTCCTGGGGTTCACTGCCCTGCAACTTTGTTATTTTCCAAGAACTACAACTTCCAGCATTCCCATGAAGCTTCCTGGACAGGTAGGGGCTTACAGGTTAATTCAGGGCATTAGAGTCTGACTACTTTATTACTTTTTTGTTCTCATGGCTGTGACCAAGAACCTAGTAAGGGAACAATGTCTGGAAGGAAGGTTTAAGAAGTGCATAGTCTATGGTGCGAAGGAAACATGACAGCAACTCCTGAGATAGCCCAGCGTCTGCCATCAGAAAGCACAGTGAAGAATGCTGGCACTCCATTGGCTGACTCCAGCCCGTGGGGTGTGTCACTCATGCTCAGTGGGGACCCTCCTACCTCACTTAACACAATCTAGAAACACACCCACAGGCTTCTCAGTTGGTTCCACACTCTGCCAAGCTGACAGTGAATAGTGACTCTCACAGTCTTGTTTGGTCTATTATTATTATTATTATTATTATTATTATTATTTTATATTTTGACAACGATAATTTTTCAACTGAGATAATATGAGGGTTTTTCCCCCTGGAAATTATATGGGGAAGAAAGAAAACATGATCAGAGAATATTTATGAAAAATTCATTTTTCAATAAAAAAAAAAAAAAGGAGAGAAAAGAAAATAAGCCTGTTAGGCAGAACAGAGTATTTTTTTTTCTATCCTGTCTTTTGCCATGAGGCAGTTTAAGGATTCTCTGGACTCCTCTTCTATTTACCCATCTGATGTTTGGGAAGTGAAGGGATAGTCACCATCTCTTGAGCTAACTTTCTGGAGTAAAGAAGGTTAGCACCACAGTGTGAAACCTCTGGGAAGATCACCAGGAGAAGGGAATCTCTGATTTCTGTGGAGATTCAACTGTGCCCTGGGATGTTTTTTCTGGGAAATGTCTTCTTATCAGAGAATGTTTTGCTGGGGGAGACACGTGGAGGACGTTTGCTGAAAACAGACACGTGGTGTTCTTCTGGAAACTGCCTGGAGAAAGGGCATGTGATGTCTTGCTGGGGTGGGACCCTTGGGAGGACATGCGATGTTTAGAAAGGGTATAAGTATAAGTGAGACTGACAGTGGCATTGGCAAGCCCTGCTGCTCTTTGCTGGTCTTCCAGAAGCTTCTTGCCACTTCCACAGACTCAGGCCAATTGGCAGAGCCTCAAGGTTTCTTCTGGATCAAACTGCTGTCGCTGATCCGTAAATGGTGTTTATGAGTGGATCCAGCTACTGCTGCTAATTCAAAACCCCCTGTCTTAGTGACGGTTTTTAGCTGTGAACAGACACCATGACCAATGTAAGTCTTATAAAGGACAACATTTAGTTGGGCCTGGCTTACAGGTTCAGTTCAGTCCATTTATCATCAAGGCAGGAGCATGGCAGCATTGCCACATCCAGCAGGCATGGTGCAGGAGGACCTGAGTTCTGCATCTTCACTAAAGGAAGCCAGAACAGACTGAGGCATCCTCAGGCAGCTAGGAGGAGGTCTCCAAGTCCACCCCACAGGGACACACTTCCTCCCACAAGGCCCACCTTCCTATAAGTGCCACCCCCCTGGGCAAAACATATGCAAACCATCACAACCCCCAAAGAACTATTTCTAAACAGGTCAAACCACCTTGGCCTATTAACTTTTCCTTTCCTACCTCTGGTGGGTGATGGGCTAGAAAGAGAGGGAAGCATTTAAGAACCCTTATTAAAGCAGGTTTTTGAAAAGATCTGAGACTACACAGGTTGTCTTTTAGTTCATCAAGTCTTAGGGAAACAGAAACACTTGCCTGGACATAGCAGAGTGTCACAGGCAGTAGGGAACCTGGCACAATTAACACCCTTTGGTGAGAAGCCTGAGTCCTGTATTACAGAAAACATGGGGCGCTCAGGGTAATGATACCCAGGAAGTACCTGGAGCCCTGAGCCTCTTTATTGAGTGAGCCCAGTGTCATAGATGCATGTCTTTCTCCTGCTTTCTTGGAAGATTTCTACAATCATTCAATTCTTTTTTTTAACATAAAATAAGACTCAGGAAGTACCTGGGTTCCCCCCCCCTGACCATGCAGATGAAGCATCTTCCAACAGCCCTGGCTTGTACACAGCCACAGAGACACTGGCCACCTCCTCGGGGGCAGAAATCCCCCCTAAGCACCTCCTCCCTCCAGCAGCCTGGTGCTCAGTGGGCTGGCTACCATGAAGGGGAGAAACAAATGCCTACCAACAGCACCATACCTGCTAAGCCTTTCCAAGTAGTTCCACCCAAGAGGGACCAAGTATTCAAACATGTGAGTCTAGGGGCGTTATCATTCATATTCCTATACCAATCTATCCCCATGTGTTAGCTGTGGCACAGATATAGAAAAACAAGTGCAGGAGCTCTAGTTGGTCTAGACCTAGTCAGGGGGCCCAGGCCAAATGTTCTAACATTGTAGACTCAGGACAGGGCAAAAGGAAGGACACTGACTTTAGTACAAGCCCTTCCCCACTTGCAAGAAGAAGCTAGAAAGTGACTCTGTGGATGTGATGAACTTTAGAACACAGCCACCATAGTTGTAAAGCCTGTCCCATCCCATCAGAGGAACAAGTTCTCTGTGTTAAGTTATGAAGATAACCATGTGTAGAAACAGCGTGTGGACCTAAAACTGTTCTGAGACATAAAGCCTAACTCTTTATTTCTTATTTCTACTTATGTGTGTGTGCCTGCATGAGTCTATGTGTGCCACATATGTGCACATGCCCACAGAGGCCAGGAGAGCCTCAGAACCCCTGGAAATGGAGTTACAGGTGATTGTGAGCTGTCATGTGGGTGCAGAGAACCAAGATTGGGGCCCCTAAGGAAGCAGTAAATGCATTTAGCCACTGACCCATCTACTTGGAAGAAGTTCACTCCCACCCCAAATAGCAGGGGCACAGCGGCAGACGCCTAAGAGCCCAGTACTTGAGAGATCGGGGAAGGAGAAGCAAGACTTCAAGACCATCATCGGTCACATACTGAGTTTCAGGACGTTCTGTGCTACTCAAATTGTTAAAAGAAAACCCAAACATACATAAAACAATTGACTAATCTACGGAGGAACTCTACAGTTTGTCTAGAAGTACTGGTGGCTGGTTCTTACAGAAATATACCTCCACTCCATACCTTCCATGTAGAACCCAACCATGAATCCTGGATCATGAACGCACCAGACTGTGCCACCTTCGTGACTCTTTCCCAAAAGCATCGTTGAAATTTGCTTTCCACTGTGGTTGATAAAACTGAAGCCCCAACCAACCCCACCACACACACACACACACACACACACACACACACACACACACACACACACACACACACACACACACACACACTTTCCTATTTGTTCCATGAAGTCTGAGTCACGCCAAGGAGGCAGGAGTGTAGGAAGGAGCCCCTAGAAGGCAAGACTGACTGCTTCCTTTCTCTCACATTGAAACCCTGATGGAAGATGCTGAAAGGCAGAGGCAAAGGCAGCTTTCTTCTTCTCTCTGACTGGAAGGGTTCTCTTCAGTAGATGAGACTGATCTATATTGGTATGAGGAGCGGGTGGACTTGAGGCCCATAGCTACCGGGAGCTGGAATGGACGTTAGACTTTATTATAGAGAAGAGTGTATGGGAAGGACGAATGCTCAGTGGAGAGGCAGGATATTCTAGTTTCAGTGGTGTAGTTAAAGCTGCCAGGAATGGGGAAGACGTGGACCAATGAATGAGGTGACTTGCCCGCTGTCCTTACCCCATCGTGAACCGCCTAAAAGGACACCTCTGAGAGGGCAATTTATAATGGACAGAATTTTATTTGGTTCTACGTTGGGAAAGTCTAAGGTTGAAGGGACATGCTCTGGTGAGGGCCATCTTGCTTCATTTGTCTGTGTCTGGAGAGGGGTCGGGGAACAGGACACGGGACAGGAAGGAATGTTTGGTTGGATGCAAGTTCTAACAAGAATTATTTCTCTCAGGGAAAGAATGATCGAGAAGGGAAGCAGGTGTTGCCATGATGGGAGACACAGACATCTCATGGGTTTACACGGAAGCATCGAAGTGGACTGGGACGTAGGGGTTCCCCTCACAAGCAATGATGATGTGCTTCTGGCTGTCAGTGGTTGTGTAGTCGCAATTGGGATACTTGGAGCTGCCCTTCAGGCGGCAGTCAGTGATGTGCAGGGTGGAGCTGCTCTTGTGGCAGTTGTTCCTCCCATTCTTGCAGGTCACTTGTCCCTGGGAGCAGATGGCCTGGACATCCTCCAAGGGTTCATGCACGAAGGTGTTTACCCGCTTGCATGACCCCTTGGTCATCCCCTGGCGCTTCATCATCTGGTTACAGTAGGTGGGGCTGCTCTTGGAGGGACTATCCGGGTCCATGTGCTGCCTCTTAAACTTATCCGCTGAAGATTCCCTAGATTCCACACCCAGGGAAGGCTGGACCCATCCAAGCACCAGGACAAGCAGTGAAAACAGAAGGAGGGACTTCTCCAGACCCATGGTGGCTTTGCTGCTCTGAGGAGCCTGACAGGAAAGGAAGAGAAAAAAAGACAAATGCTCAGAAGAGCTGCAACACCCACCTCAGCCTCCCCAGCACACTCCCCCACCTCAGCCTCCGCAGCACACTCCCCCCACCTCAGCCTCCCCAGCACCTCCCCTCACCCTCAGCCTCCCCAGCACACTCCCCACCTCAGCCTCCCCAGCACACTGCCCCACCTCAGCCTCCCCAGCACACTCCCCCCCCTCAGCCTCCCCAGCACCCCCCCCCCCCCCCGCCCTCCCCAGCCCCCACCCCTCCCCCTCCTCCCCCCACCCCAGCCCCCACCCACTCCCCCCACCTCAGCCTCCCCAGCACACTCCCCCCACCTCAGCCTCCCCGCACACTCCCCCCCCCTCAGCTTCCCCAGCACACTCCCCCCACCTCAGCCTCCCCAGCACCTCCCCCACCTCAGCCTCCCCAGCCCCCCCCACCTCAGCCTCCCAGCACCTCCCCCACCTCAGCTTCCCCAGCTCCCCCCCACCTCAGCCTCCCAGCACCTCCCCCACCTCAGCCTCCCCAGCACACTCTCCCCAACCTCAGCCTCCCCAGCACCTCCCCCCACCTCAGCCTCCCCAGCACACTCCCCCCACCTCAGCCTCCCCAGCACACTCCCCCCACCTCAGCCTCCCCAGCACACTCCCCCCACCTCAGCCTCCCCAGCACACTCCCCCCACCTCAGCCTCCCCAGCACACTCCCCCCACCTCAGCCTCCCCAGCCAGCACACTCCCCCCACCTCAGCCTCCCCAGGACTGTCCCATTCTTTAGGAGAGCCAGAAGGATTTCCCTCTGCTGACAGATCTTGCAAATGAGACAGTTTTACTTCATTACTTACTGAAGAGAAGCCATTCTTTTCTCTAGCTGGTGGGATGTGTCACCTAAACTCTTACCAAAATGCTAAATACTGTTTGTTTGGGTTTTTTTTATATAAAATATATTTGAAAAATAGAACACATTTATTAACAGTGTTCAAATTCCTTATCATAAGTTCATTTAGAAAGTGCCATAGCTAAAATGTATTCCTGGGTCATTACTGACCTCCAGGACTGTGGCTGTCTGTCTTCTCATTATCTGAGAACACAGAAGAACTTTGTCTACCTGACTCTGGCAGTATACAGGGTTTGGGTTGTACTCTAAAGACACAAGCTCCCTTCCCCAGCCTGGGAGCTCTGTCCCCACACCACTAGTTCTTTATACCTGACTGACTGTACCTTACCCACCAGGGCCTCAGCTGTTTGCCTGGGCCAGCTTCCTCTGGAGTTGGTGTCAGTCAAGTGACTGGCCTCCCACTCTCTCAGTTCTAACTCTCAAGCAGAAATAGATACAGAGGCCACCTCTAGGCCACTTACCTAAACGTTTGAATTCCAGAGCAAATTGGAAGACAGTTTCTTCAGTCTCAGTCTCTGTGGTGAGAAATTTAAAAGGCTTAAAAGGGGTTGGCTTCCAGAAAAATGGGCGGAGTAAATCTGGGCCAATCTTATCTGAATGATAAAAACAAGGCCATTGTAAACTTGGAAGGGACCCCTCCACCCCAGGCTGCCAAGGAAAAGCCATTTGAAACCCAAGTGCTGATTCCCAAGGGGCAGCAGGGCAGCCACAGTGACCAGGGCACATCCACTTCACATCCTTCACAAAGCCTTGTAACTTATGAACAAGCTGTGTACCTGGAGGTTAAGAAAGGACACACAGAGATCCTGGGAATCGTGGAGGAGGGAAACTTTCTTCACTATGAATTCCAGATCTCAAATTCATGGTAGCCAGAATTCCGGTGCCTCTCTTGGAGAGAGAATAAGAGGGATTCCTGTCTGCAGCTTGAAGGGTTCCAGTCCTAGAGGAGTTGTTTGGGCAGGCTTACCAAGCCAGACTCAGTCACCCATCCTCTGACAACTTGTCAGACCGGTCTGAAACCTCTTTCTAGGAGACAACTCTTTCTCTGACTAGCACAAGGCCCCATTTGGCCTTTCTTTCCCCAGCATGAGACTCCTGGGGAAATTCTTTTTATTGTTGTTTGCTTTTACAGGTTCAGCCTTTGGTTAAACAAGTTAACAGAGAGGCTTATCCAGAAGGACCAAAGCCCTTGTCCTCATTCATCATCAGACTCAGGTTTCTTTCTCCTTTGCTTCTTCTCAGCTGGGGCAGCAGCAGTGGAGGGGGCAGGAGCAGCCTACCAGGCCTACACTGCAGATGAAACTTCCTGTTAACCTTGGCCAGGGCCTTTGCAAACAAGCCAGACCAGAAAGGTCAACATTGACACCAGCAGCTTTAATAATGGGGCCACTGATCTTACCCTGTGACTGTCACCTCATCTCCATGCAGGATGAGGAGAGTAGATGCAGGGGAGCTCAGAGACTCCTGTGACTATGAGGACTGCCAGAGTGGAGCTAGTCTCTGCATGAGGTGAGGGCCTCTTCCAAAGGCAGTCTTCACTTCCCTGAAGCCTAGCGGCTGTGGAATGCCTAGGGGAATTCTAGTTCGTGGAAGTCTGGACTGCATAGTTTTATGTCTACGTGGCACAAGCTCGAGTTATGTGAACGGAGGAAACCTCAGTCGAGAAGATGCCTCCATAAGATCCACCTGAAGGGCTCTTTCTTTGTGATCAATGGGGGAGGCCCCAGTCCATTGTGGAAAGCAGGTAGAGAAGCCATGTGGAGCAAGCCAGTAAAAAGCACAACACCCACCCACCCCCATGTCCTCAGCATCAGCTCCTACCTCCAGGTTCTTACCCTGTTGAGCTCCTATCCTGAGTTCCTTCAGTGATATGGAAGTGGAAGCCAAATAAACCCTTTCCTCCCCAACGTGTTTTTTGTCATGGTGTTGGGTTGCAGTAATAGCAACCCTGAGACAGTCCCCATTGTCTTGATAGACTGGGAGCAGAGGAGTGGGACACAACTGTCTTTCCTTAGAGAATCTCCCAGAGTAGTTATGAAGTTTGGAGATGACAGGAAAGATGCCTGGCCAGAGAGGAGACCTCCAGTGTGAGGTCTACCAATTCTGGTCACTTTCTACCACCTTCTATGCCTGGTCTGGAGTATTCAAGGTAGGAACAGAAGAGAGAAAGATCAACCAAAACCACAAATATTATCTGGAGAAAATACACAATCAAATGGCTTAGTGGAGGCCCAGGTTACCATGACTGTACACCTCTGCTAGGGACCCCATCCTGACGTGTACACAGAGAGTTTCTTAAGGTGATGATAAGGGTTACAGACCGAAGGGTTTCTCTTTCCAGGCTGGGAAGTGGTAAACAAGGAGGACACCAGGAGTGGGAGATGACTCCCTTTACCTGTACCTGAGGTGAAGCAATGACAGCATTTAGGACTTTAAAATCCATACCCTGCCTCTCTTTGGGGCTGAAGGTTGTTGGTGGCAGAAGCCTGCTCTCTGTAAGTGTTCTGATCTTGTCCCTATGCCTGATCCTGCCCCCACCTCTGAGCTTGAAGAGACCAATCATGCACACCACACCTCATTGTATGTGGTGCCTGGGGTGTCAGCCAGGGCTTCGTGCCTGTGAGGCCAGCAAGCGCTCTACCGACTACGGTCCCAAGCCCAGAAGAAAAAGGTCTTCCAGGAAGACATTTAAGATGGCTTTTCATGTGGTATCCAATTAAAATCAGCGTCCCTGGGGTGAATGAAGGTGCTGTGGCCGTGAGGTTGACGAAGACCGGATGTGGCATGAGGTTGTCTTTCACATCCCAGTAGTTTATGCACTTCTGCCTTTGTAAGCCAAGAAGTCGCACGATTAAAATGAAATGAGCGTGATGTACTTTGGTTGCAGAAGAGGTTTTTCTAATTAGGGAATCACAGGCCAGTACTTGGGTCTGACTCCTCATTGGTTGGTGGGAAATGGAGATTGGAAGGGGAGAGGGGAAGGCGATTGTCGATTGGATAGTAATAGGGAGAGGGTGAGGAGTGCTTTTGCCCTGGAGCAGAAGGTCATCATCACCCCGCATGGACTACATGCTGCTTTTGGTACCAGATGTATAAACTGAGCACTTGGGTACCAGATGTGTAGACCGAGGATGTGACCGCTCCAAGGTACGAGCGAGGGGAAGGTTCTTATTGTAGATATGAGGGAGAGAACATCCAGAGGGATCTGGGAGTCTCCATATCAGAGAAAGCAGTAGACTGAGCATGGCCAGACGACTGGACTGGGCCATGAGGTCTGGGTGAGACAGGAGGAGAAGGAGACAACCAGGAGAGAGGGGTAAGATTGAGGTGCCTAAGAGAGGAAGACAGAGAGCACAGGGCCAGAGTTCAGGGTTGGTATACGGGAATGGGATGGGAAGCTCACCAGCTGGAGAAGTTTAGGATAGCGTGTGGGGCAAGAGAGCAACAGGTAGTAGTGACACAGAGGGAGCCTGCAGACCAACGTGCACTTTGATAACTGTGGGCACCACAGAAACGTTAGTTCCTCCTGACAGTGGTGAGGAAAGGCTCCTTTGGCAGAGGCAGTGGGGCCCAGACTTCAGGGGAGTAGAGCTTTGGTTGAACCTGACATTCTGCAGGAGGGATTTGAGCTATAGGCTGGCTTTTACACACGTCCATTTTTTAAAAAATGCATATGTGTGTCTGTGTGTGTGTCTGTGTGTGTGTGTATGCGAGTGTACATGTGCGTATGTCAAAATACTGCCTGTCATATACCCATCCTGTCAATAACAGTTTAGGCCACCTTTCCCATGACATCATTCTAGATATTGTCCTCAGCACTTTCAACCACGGAAATCTTGTCTGGAAGATAAAACTCAGAGAAAAAAAGTAAGCTTGAATGTTACTGCCATGGACTTTTATCATATTTTATGATCAAATCCAGTGGTGAACTGCCCAGGCATCAGTCCTTAGATTCACGCCTCACTACCAAGGAATGAATCAGAGTTCTACATGACTGGAAGGCCATGGCTTTGCCATTGCTAATTCTTTCTGTGGTACTCAGATTAGAAAGAAACAAAGGAGGGCTCCAAGACTGGAGGGACAGGCTCTGGCCGTTATTAAACACTGGCTAGATCTTCAGGGGACCAGGTTGGGAATTCTGTTCCTACACCTACATAATAGCTCAAACCGGCTGTAACACTTTTCAGTCACACAAGATCCTAAACCTTCTTCTAGCCTCTGGGGACACTACCTGCATACGGTGTACAAACACACATGCTAGCAAACACATTTATTTATTTATTTGTTTATTTATTTATAACATGCATACATTTAACATTTAATATTTGCACATGCATACACAAACAAATGAAGAAATATTAAAGAAAGATCTATTTGTCCAGGCAGGGTGGTCCTCACTCACAATCCCAGCACTGGGAGACAGGAGAAGGAGGCTTGCCGACTTGATCCGCAACAAGAGTTTGAGTCCAACAATGGAAACATATATCCCGTTTCAAATTTAAAAAATAAAATAAAAATCTATTTGTATCCCTAGTGCTGGTCGTGAAGGCCTGTGAGGCTAGAGTTATTGATTTTGAAGCATCTCAGAGAGCCTATTGGTCTTTCTGGTTTGGGTGGCAGTGGTCTTTATCCAGAATCCAGATGTTTCTGTGTAAACACTGTCTAATGATCATAACGACACAACGGAAAGGAGACGATCTTTCAGTACAGCTCGCCATGAAGAGGACTGAACAATTTCTGAGCAATAACACAACATGTACAAAAGAACAAAGGGGAGCAGTTGAGTGGACATCTTCATCCTAACATCGCACCTTCTGAGCATCGACTCCCCTCTTCCCACCACCACTGGCCAACAGTAGTAGCATTTGGGGTGGAAACAAAAGCTGATTCTCAGTTTTATGTGCGTAAGCACTGATGAGTCTATGGGCAATTAGGGGCATTTAGGGGCGTGTAAGGAGTAAGGAAGGGCATCTAAGGGCATGCGAAAAGTAAGGGAGCCCATTGTGGGGATGTAAGTCATAAGGGAGGTGTCTTAGGGTTTCTATTGCTTGGAAGAAAAGACCATGACCAAAAAAGCAAGATGGAGAGGAAAGGGTGTATTAGGCTTGGATTTCCAGATCATAGTCCATTACTAGAGGAAGTCAGGACAGGACCTCAAGCAGGGCTGGAACCTGGAGACAGGAGGTGGTATGGAGGTCATGGAGGGGTGCTGCTTATTGGCTCACTTCCCATAGCTTGCTCAGCTTGCTTTCTTATAGAAACCAGGACCACCAGCCCAGGGATGGCCCCACCCACAGTGGGCTGGGCCCTCCCTGCTTGATCACTAGCTGAGAAAGCTCCACAAGGCTGGAGCTCATGGAAACATTTCCTCAACTCAGGATCTATCTCTCTGATGACTCACTCTCCTGTGTGTCAAGTTGACAAACAAAGCCAGCCAGTAGAGGAGGGAATTGTGAGGGTATAAAGCTAGGGAAGGCATTGTGAGGGTGTAAAGACAGGGGAAGGCATTGTGGGGATGTGAGGAGTAAGGAAAGGCATTGTGGGGATGTGAGGAGTAAGGAAAGGCATTGTGGGGCTGTGAGGGTGTAAAGACAGGAAAAGGCATTGTGGGGATGTGAGGAGTAAGGGAGGGCATTGTGGGGGGGTAAGGGAAGGCATTGTGGGGGTGTAAGGGAGGCATTGTGGGAGTGTGAGGTGTAAAAGAAGGCATTGTGGGGCTGTGAGGAGTAAGGAAAGGCATTGTGGGGGTGTGAGTGGTAAGGAAAGGCATTGTGGGGATGTGAGGAGTAAGGGAGGGCATTGTGGGGGTGTGAGGGGTAAGGGAAGGCATTGTGGGGCTGTGAGGAGTAAGGGAGGGCATTGTGGGAGTGTGAGGGTGTAAAGAGGCATTGTGGGGCTGTGAAAAGGAAGGAGGCATTGTGGGGGTGTGGTGTGTGGGGAAAGGCATTGTGGGATGTGAGGAAACAACGTGTGACCAACACTGAGCAACCGTGACATAAACGCCAACTGCAAACCCAAACTGTGAACCGTGCCCAGCCAAAAAAAACAAAACAAAACACAAAAACAAAACAACGATGCCAACAGCAACGAGCCACTGTAACTGTGATGACAAGGAGTGTGTGTTGAGGAGTAGGGAGGCATTGTGGGATGTGAGGAGTAAGGGAAGGCATTGTGGGGTGTGAGGAGTAAGGGAGGGCATTGTGGGATGTGAGGAGTAAGGGAGGGCATTGTGGGGTGTGAGGAGTAAGGGAGGGCATTGTGGGCTGTGAGGAGTAGGGGAGGGCATTGTGGGGGTGTGAGGTGTAAGGGCACAGCTTAGGGAAACCTGGGCTTTGTCTTGAGGCCTCAGTCTCTTCTCTCTGAGCTTCACTCTTTTTTCTGTTCTTTGCCACATTGTGCAACCGCCTTGCTCTTCTTATCTTCCCCCCTTTCTCTCTCTCTTTTTCTCTTATTCTTCCTTTTAAAAGTCCAGCTGGTTTGCAGCCCAGTCAACCTGAATACTTGTTCTGATTCTTGCTTCCAAGGGTAGAGTGACATGTTGTATCCCCTACTGAAGACTGTGAGTCCCTGAGGAGAATGTGGATGGGCCTCTTTCTGTGGAAGGAGCACTTCAGCCTCTCCAAAAAGCTCTCTAGGGGAGACTTGATGAGTCTGAGTGGGAGGGGGGATGAGGGACTGTATGCTTGTGGCAGGCGTAGAAGCCAGTAGATGAATCCGGGGGGCCTGAAAGGAACAAACAAACTACTTCAAAGTGTGTGTGGCTATCATTCCTCTTGATCCACTCCCCGTCCAACAACTCCATTCTCATCTCTAGCCCCTCTCCACCCCTGCATGAACTCTGAGAAAAGATGGCTCAAACATCCATGCCCTGGTTGAGGTCAAGCAGGCACACAGTCCCCTATTCCAGACGGCTGCCCTGACTTGCCTGTGAGCCCAGCAGGTGCAGTCAACAGCCCAGTGTCCAGAACACACAGGCCTTATCTCCTACACACCTCGGACTGCTGACACTATCAGTTTTCTTCAGTCCTGGGAATGAGGCTCATTCCCCAGATGCCCTTTCCCACTCTATCAGTTCTAAATATCCCTAAATGGACCAGATATTGCCCAGCATGCCAGAAGAAAGACACGGGTTCTCTCTCCACCCTCCCCTCCTCCCCCTTCCCCTGTCTCTGTCTCTCTGCTCTCTCTCTCTCTCTCTCTCTCTCTCTCTCACACACACACACACACACACACACACACTTTTTTTTGTGTGCGAGCTGTTGTTGTTGTTACAACAGACTAAATTATCTTTCAGCCTGGTTGTTTCCAGGTCTGTTTCAGTCACTTTAACGACATTTTCCCCTGTCTCTGTCCCGTCAGCATTTCCCTCTACAGCAGGCACCAGTGTCCCCCATCCCAAAGCTGAGGGGCAGCACACTGTCTCAGTTCATTTTCTGCAGCTCACCCACAGAATTTCTGTGAGAAACGACTCCTTGCTATGGGAAAGCGGGAAGTAGGAGGATGCTGGCAGTTGGAACCCCTTCTCTTTCTCCGGAGAAGCAATTAGACACAGAATGTAAGGCTCTAAAAGGCTGAGAATTCTGAGCAACAGAGTGCAACTGGACCTGGGTAGGAGCTAGAACAGAATCCGAAATAGCTCTTAAAAGCCGAGGGAAGCAGGGGAAATCAAAGTGCAACATGTGTTAAGGAGATTTTCATGGGGAAAAAAAGCGCCCATATACCTAAAATAAATTGTAGTGACAAAGACAGGAGAATTTGGACAGAAGAAGAAGCACCCACGCTAGGCACTGTACCCTTAACAGGGATCAAGTGTCTGCATGTGCCTGTGATGAATGTTAAGGACAAAGGAAAAAGGAAATTTAGTCCAGTGTAGCAATGTCTTGACCACCTTAAAAAACCAACTTCAGCATAAAGAAGAAAAACAAACGTTGACCTCTGACCTCAAGCAACAAAACATCTTCCCATGGGGGTTGGGAATTTAGCTCAGTGGTAGAGCGCTTGCCTAGGAAGCGCAAGGCCCTGGGTTCGATCCCCAGCTCCGAAAAAAAAGAACCAAAAAAAAAATCTTCCCATGCCAGAGCCAGACAGGCTTGGCAGCAGAAGCAGAAACCAGCCTTGTCACAGCACTGGGAACCTTGTCCCAGGACTGAAGAAAACTGATAGTGTCAGCAGTCCGAGGTGTGTAGGAGATAAGGCCTGTGTGTTCTGGACACTGGGCTGTTGACTGCACCTGCTGGGCTCACAGGCAAGTCAGGGCAGCCGTCTGGAATAGGTGACTGTGTGCCTGCTTGACCTCAACCAGGGCATGGATGTTTGAGCCATCTTTTCTCAGAGTTCATGCAGGGGTGGAGAGGGGCGAGAGATGAGAATGGGAGTTGTTAGATGGGAGTGATCAAGAGGAATGATGGCCGCCATGACTTTGAAGTAGTTTGTTTGTTCCTTTCAGGCCCCCTGGGATTCATCTACTGGCTTCTCACCTGCCCACAAGCATACAGTCCCCTCATCCCCCTGCCTCACTCAGACTCATCAAGTCTCCACAGAGAGCTTTTGGAGAGGCTGAAGTGCTCCTTCCACAGAAAGAGGCCCATCCATATTCTCCTCAGGGACTCACAGTCTTCAGTAGGGGATACAACATGTCACTCTACCCTTGGAAGCAAGAATCAGAACAAGTATTCAGGTTGACTGGGCTGCAAACCAGCTGGACTTTTAAAAGGAAGAATAAGAGAAAAAGAGAGAGAGAA
Organism: Rattus rattus; assembly: GCF_011064425.1. NCBI lineage: Eukaryota > Metazoa > Chordata > Mammalia > Rodentia > Muridae > Rattus > Rattus rattus. Next base: position 72,165,036 of record NC_046165.1, read on the forward strand.
AGGGGGGAAGATAAGAAGAGCAAGGCGGTTGCACAATGTGGCAAAGAACAGAAAAAAGAGTGAAGCTCAGAGAGAAGAGACTGAGGCCTCAAGACAAAGCCCAGGTTTCCCTAAGCCAGCCCGCCACCTCACACCCCACAATGCCCCTCCCTACTCCTCACAGCCCACAATGCCCTCCCTTACTCCTCACACCCTACAATGCCTCCCTACTCCCTCACATCCCACAATGCCCTCCCTTACTCCTCACAGCCCATACAATGCCTCCCTTACTCCTGCAGCCCACAATGCCCCCCTACTCCCTCACACCCCACAATGCCCTCCTTACTCCTCACATCCCCACACCCTCCCCTTACTCCTCCCACAGCCCCCAATGCCCTCCCTTACTCCCTCCGCCCACAATGCCCTCCTCCCTCCCCCCTGCCCACAATGCCCTCCCCTACTCCCCTCACAGCCCTGATGCCCTCCTTACTCCTCACATCCCACAATGCCCTCCCTTACTCCTCCACAGCCCACAATGCCCCTCCCCCTCCTCACACCCCCACAATGCCCCTCCCACTCCCCACCCCCCACAATGCCCTCCCCTACTCCCACATCCCCACAATGCCCCCCTTACTCCTCCACCCCTACAATGCCTTCCCCACTCCTCACATCCCCACAATGCCCTCCCTTACTTCCTTTACACCTCACAGCCCCACAATGCCCTCCCCTACTCCCCTCACATCCCCCAATGCCTCCCCACTCCCTCACACCCCACAATGCCCTCCTACACCCCACCCTTTTCTACAATGCCCTCCTTGCTCCCTCACACCCCACAATGCCCTCCTTACTCCTCTCCACCCCCACAATGCCCTCCCTTGCTCCTCCCCACAATGCCCTCTTCTCCTCCACCCACAATGCCCTCCCTTACTCCTCCACACCCCCACAATGCCCTCCCCTACTCCCCTCACCCCCACAATGCCTCCCCCACTCCCACACCCCACAATGCCTCCCTTACTCCTCCCCCCACAATGCCCTCCTTACCTCCTCACATCCCCCCCCCCACAATGCCCTCCTTACTCCTCACACCCCCCTGTGCCTCCCTTGCTCCTCCATCCCCTACAATGCCCCTCCCCTTACTCCTCACACCCCCCACAATGCCTCCCCCACACCTCACCCCCCAATGCCCTCCCCACTCCTCCACATCCCCACAATGCCCCTCCCCTCTCACATCCCCACAATGCCCCTCCCCCCCCTCACAATGCCTCCCTTACACCTCCACACCCACAATGCCCTCCCTACTCCTCACATCCCCACAATGCCCTCCCTTACACCTCACACCCCCACAATGCCCTCCCTTACACCTCACAGCCCCACAATGCCCTCCCTTACTTACTCCTCCTTACTCCTCACACCCCACAATGCCCTCCCTTACTCCTCACACCCCCACAATGCCCTCCCCTACTCCTCACATCCCCACAAATCACACCCCCCTCCTCCCACTCCCTCACACCCCACGTGCCCTCCCTTCCCTCACACCCCCACCCCCCCATCTCAATGCACCCCCCTCCCTCCCCACTCCTCACACCCCCACAATACCCTCCCTTACTCCTCACACCCCCCACAATGCCCCCTCCCACCTCCCCACACCCCACAATGCCCTCCCTTCCACCTCACACCCCCACAAGGCCCCCCCTTACTCCTCACAGCCCCACAATGCCTTCCCTTACACCTCACACCCCCACAATGCCCTCCCTTACTCCTCCACAGCCCCCACAATGCCCTCCTTACTCCTCCCACACCCCCCAAAGCCTCCCTTACTCCTCCACCCCACAATGCCTCGCCTCCTCACCCCACAATGCCCTCCTTACTCCTCACACCCCCTGGCGCCCCTCCTTACACCTCCACCCCCCAATGCCCTCCCTTACACCTCACACACCCCCCACAATGCCCTCCCTTACACCTCAGCCCCACAATGCCCTCACCACCTCACCTCCCACAATGCCCTTCCTTACCTCACACCCCCCACAATGCCCTCCCCTTACTCCCTCCCAGCCCCACAATGACTTTCCTTGCCTCCACATCCCACAATGCACCCTGTCTTTACAGCCTCAGACCTCATTCCAGAGGGGCGGGCTGCATCTAGCTTCTGAACAGGTCCTGCC